>NC_091454.1:22500260-22507760 GCF_027789765.1 Dendropsophus ebraccatus | reverse complement strand
CCAGCCCCTGCATAGCTGCCCCCTATACAGTCACTGCCAGCCCCCTGATAGCTGCCCCCTATACAGTCACTGCCAGCCCCTACATAGCTGCCCCCTATACAGTCACTGCCAGCCCCCTGATAGCTGCCCCCTATACAGTCACTGCCAGCCCCCTACATAGCTGCCCCCTATACAGTCACTGCCAGCCCCCTACATAGCTGCCCCCTATACAGTCTTTACCAGCCCCTGCATAGCTGCCCCCTATACAGTCACTGCCAGCCCCCTGCATAGCTGCCCCCTATACAGTCACTGCCAGCCCCTGCATAGCTGCCCCCTACTATACAGTCACTGCCAGCCCCCTGCATAGCTGCCCCCTATACAGTCACTGCCAGCCCCTGCATAGCTACCCCCTATACAGTCACTGCCAGCCCCCTGCATAGCTGCCCCCTATACAGTCACTGCCAGCCCCCTGCATAGCTGCCCCCTATACAGTCACTGCCAGACCCTGCATAGCTGCCCCCAACTATAGAGTCACTGCCAGCCCCCTGCATAGCTGCCCCCTATACAGTCTTTACCAGCCCCTGCATAGCTGCCCCCTATACAGTCACTGCCAGCCCCCTACATAGCTGCCCCCTATACAGTCACTGCCAGCCCCCTGATAGCTGCCCCCTATACAGTCACTGCCAGACCCTGCATAGCTGCCCCCTATACAGTCACTGCCAGACCCCTGATAGCTGCCCCTATACAGTCACTGCCAGCCCCCTACATAGCTGCCCCCTATACAGTCACTGCCAGCCCCCTACATAGCTGCCCCCTATACAGTCACTGCCAGCCCCCTGCATAGCTGCCCCCTATACAGTCACTGCCAGACCCCTGATAGCTGCCCCCTATACAGTCACTGCCAGCCCCCTGATAGCTGCCCCCTATACAGTCACTGCCAGACCCTGCATAGCTGCCCCCTATACAGTCACTGCCAGACCCCTGATAGCTGCCCCTATACAGTCACTGCCAGCCCCTGCATAGCTGCCCCCTATACAGTCACTGCCAGACCCTGCATAGCTGCCCCCTATACAGTCACTGCCAGACCCCTACATAGCTGCCCCCTATACAGTCACTGCCAGCCCCATACATAGCTGCCCCCTATACAGTCACTGCCAGCCCCCTGATAGCTGCCCCCTATACAGTCACTGCCAGCCTTCTACATAGCTGCCCCCTATACAGTCACTGCCAGCCCCTGCATAGCTGCCCCCTATACAGTCACTGCCAGCCCCTGCATAGCTGCCCCCTATACAGTCACTGCCAGCCCCCTGATAGCTGCCCCCTATACAGTCACTGCCAGCCCCTACATAGCTGCCCCCTATACAGTCACTGCCAGCCCCCTGATAGCTGCCCCCTATACAGTCACTGCCAGCCCCCTACATAGCTGCCCCCTATACAGTCACTGCCAGCCCCCTACATAGCTGCCCCCTATACAGTCACTGCCAGCCCCCTGATAGCTGCCCCCTATACAGTCACTGCCAGCCCCTGGATAGCTGCCCCTATACAGTCACTGCCAGCCCCTACATAGCTGCCCCCTATACAGTCACTGCCAGCCCCATACATAGCTGCCCCCTATACAGTCACTGCCAGCCCCCTGATAGCTGCCCCCTATACAGTCACTGCCAGCCTTCTACATAGCTGCCCCCTATACAGTCACTGCCAGCCCCTGCATAGCTGCCCCCTATACAGTCACTGCCAGCCCCTGCATAGCTGCCCCCTATACAGTCACTGCCAGCCCCCTGATAGCTGCCCCCTATACAGTCACTGCCAGCCCCTACTTAGCTGCCCCCTATACAGTCACTGCCAGCCCCCTGATAGCTGCCCCCTATACAGTCACTGCCAGCCCCCTACATAGCTGCCCCCTATACAGTCACTGCCAGCCCCCTACATAGCTGCCCCCTATACAGTCACCCTGGACTGACATATTATGTAAAACTAGGGACAATGATGAGGGATTGTATAAGTCCTTTTCTCTGCTCCAGGAAATGCTGGGTGATAAGATATAGCTATGGATACAGCTTCATTAGACATTTACCATTCAGGACTCATGGAGAGATGGATGGCAGCAGGTGACAGCTGGGTGACAACCAGTATGGCTCCTGTAGGTGCTGTCACCCTGCTGTCCTGGGGTCTGGAGCATTGTAGTAACATGCGGAAATACTGTCACTGTACTAAAACTCCCAGCATAGAGAATTATACATAGTGCCCAACATCACTGTCAGTGCTGTAACTAGTAGAGAGCAACAGAAGAGAGAGAGAGATGTGTGATTGTTAAAATAGAGAGAGAGAATTATATGAATCTGAGAGAGAGATCGAAAGAGAAAGAGGGAGAGAGATAAAGAGAGAAAGGAAGGAGATAGGAGATAGATAGAAGATAGATAGATAGATAGATAGATAGAAGATATATAGATAGATAGATAGATAGATAGATAGATAGATAGATAGATAGATAAAGAAAAAAAGCAGCACTTCGGGTATATAGTATAGGGGTGCCAGCGGTAAACACCCGGGTCCAGGGTGTAGGCAATATAAATTCAAAAATATCGCAGCACACCTCAATTGCAATTGAAAAAAGTGGTTTTATTCACCCATGTAAGGAAATGCAACGTTTCAGCTCAAGCGATATGAGCCTTTCTCAAGCAGTGAACACACACCCCTCTGTGGGGGGATTTTATACACAGCAAGCCAGTAAACAATTAGTGATGATAAAGTGCAAAAATAGTGCAAAATTATACATATCGTGTATATAAGCGCATCCTGCGTTAGTATATCATTGTCATCTATTATATGTCAAATTACAAACTCAGTGTATAACAAATGTGAGTTTAAAAATGGAAGAAAAAAACATTTGAGTCAATTAAGTAATCAACAACCAACTGTGAGTAGACAGCAGCGGCCAACACAGCGACTAATCATCACTAATTGTTTACTGGCTTGCTGTGTATAAAATCCCCCCACAGAGGGGTGTGTGTTCACTGCTTGAGAAAGGCTCATATCGCTTGAGCTGAAACGTTGCATTTCCTTACATGGGTGAATAAAACCACTTTTTTCAATTGCAATTGAGGTGTGGTGCGATATTTTTGAATTTAGATAGATAGATAGATAGATAGATAGATAGGAGATAGATAGATAGATAGATAGATAGATAGATAGATAGATAGAAGGTATATAGATAGATAGATAGATAGATAGATAGGAGATAGATAGATAGATAGATAGATAGATAGGAGATAGATAGATAGATAGGAGATAGATAGATAGGAGATAGATAGATAGATAGATAGATAGGAGATGGATAGATAGATAGATAGGAGATAGATAGATAGATAGATAGATAGATAGATAGATAGAAGATAGATAGATAGATAAATAGGAGATAGATAAATAATAGATAGAAGATAGATAGATAGATAAATAGGAGATAGATAAATAATAGATAGAAGATAGATAGATAGATGGATAGAGAGATAGATAGATAGATAGATAGGTAGATAGATAGATAGATAGGAGATAGATAGGAGATAGATAGATAGATAAATAGATAGATAGGAGATAGATAGATAGATAGTTAGATAGATAGATAATAGATAGATAGATAGATAGATAGATAGATAGCTAGATAGATAATAGATAGGAGATAGATAGATAGATAGATAGGAGATAGATAGATAGATAGATAGATAGATAGATAGAAGATAGATAGATAGATAGATAGATAGATAGATAGGAGATAGATAGAAGATAGATAGGAGATAGATAGATAGATAGATAGATAGATAGATAGATAGGAGATAGATAGGAGATAGATAGATAGATAGATAGGAAATAGATAGATAGATAGATAATAGATAGATAGGAGATAGATAGATGAGATAGGTAGATATATAGATAGATAATAGATAGATAGATAGATAGATAGATAGATAATAGATAGATAGGAGATAGATAGATAGATAGATAGGAGATAGATAGATAATAGATAGATAGATAGATAGATAGATAGATAGATAGATAGATAGGAGATAGATAGATAGATAGATAGATAGATAGATAGGAGATAGATAGGTGATAGATAGATGAGATAGGTAGATATATAGATAGATAATAGATAGATAGATAGGAAATAGATAGATAGATAGATAGATAGATAGATAATTAATAGATAGGAGATAGATAGATAGGAGATAGATAATAGATAGATAGGAGATAGATAGATAGATAGATAGATAAATAGATAGATAATAGATAGGAGATAGATAGATAAATAGATAGATAATAGATAGGAGATAGATAGATAGATAGATAGATAGATAGATAGATAGATAGATAGATAGATAGGAGATAGATAAATAGATAATAGATAGATAGATAGATAGATAATAGATAGATAGATAGATAGGAGATAGATAGATAATAGATAGGTAGAGACTGTGAGGCTGTGCTGCTGATTTGCATACACTTCCTTGCTGTAATCTTCTCCCCTCACATCTGGCCTGTGTTACCTCCATTGTGTCTGATGTCTCACAGTGCAGTCAGCAGGAGTTACTGCAGCATTATAAAGTATTACAGAGCAATGGCTGCTGACAGATCCAGCAGAGGGCAGCCACTGATCCATCACATGGTGCATCATACTGTCATCACATGGAGGCCTCTATACTGTATATTGCATCCCTCCCTTATACATACCTGATGTATCTAACCTGTGCTCCCTTATACATACCCTATGTATCTAACCTGTACTCCCTTATACATACCTGATGTATCTAACCTGTGCTCCCTTATCCATACCTGATGTATCTAACCTGTGCTCCCTTATACATACCTGATGTATCTAACCTGTACTCCCTTATACATACCTGATGTATCTAACCTGTGCTCCCTTATCCATACCTGATGTATCTAACCTGTGCTCCCTTATACATACCTGATGTATCTAACCTGTGCTCCCTTATACATACCTGATGTATCTAACCTGTGCTCCCTTATACATACCCTATGTATCTAACCTGTGCTCCCTTATACATACCCTATGTATCTAACCTGTACTCCCTTATACATACCCTATGTATCTAACCTGTACTCCCTTATACATACCCTATGTATCTAACCTGTGCTCCCTTATACATACCTGATGTATCTAACCTGTACTCCCTTATCCGTACCTGATGTATCTAACCTGTACTCCCTTATCCGTACCTGATGTATCTAACCTGTACTCCCTTATACATACCTGATGTATCTAACCTGTGCTCCCTTATCCATACCCTTTGTATCTAACCTGTACTCCCTTATACATACCCTATGTATCTAACCTGTACTTCCTTATACATACCTGATGGATCTAACCTGTACACCCTTATCCATACCTGATGTATCTAACTTGTACTCCCTTATACATACCTGATGTATTTAACCTATACACCCTTACCCATACCTGATGTATCTAACCTGTGCTCCCTCATCCACACCTGATGTATCTAACCTGTACTCCCTTATACATGCTTGATGTATCTAACATGTGCTCCCTCATCCACACCTGATGTATCTAACCTGTACTCCCTTATACATGCTTGATGTATCTATCATGTGCTCCCTCATCCACACCTGATGTATCTAACCTGTGCTCCCTTATACATACCTGATGTATCTAACCTATACACCCTTACCCATACCTGATGTATCTAACCCGTACTCCCTTATGCATACCTGATGTATCTAACCTGTACTCCCTTATACGTACCTGATGTATCTAACCTGTGCTCCCTTATCCATACCTGATGTATCTAACCTATACACCCTTACCCATAGCTGATGTATCTAACCTGTGCTCTCTTATCCACACCTGATGTATCTAACCTGTGCTCCCTTATAGGTACCTGATGTATCTAACCTGTGCTCCCTTATCCACACCTGATGTATCTAACCTGTACTCTCTTATCCATCCCTGATGTATCTAACCCTCACTCTCTTATCTACAGCACCACAGCATCACTCTTGCACATAGACTGTCTGCTGTATGTGTCTTATCAGCTGTATAGCGCCACTCTTGTCTATGGTTTGGGTGAGGTATTGCAGCAGAGCCCCACATTACCCACTGCATGGAGCTACAATACCGCACACAGCCCCTATATAGGTGTAACGCTGTGGGTTTGAGCTGCAATACCATGCACAGGCTGTAAACGGGAGTGGCGCTGTTTCTGCAGCCATGTTTTTCTCAGTCCTAGGCACTAGATCCTGTATATCCACACATCTCTGATCTCTGCTCTGAAGCATCTTACTTCTTCCCTATGTGTAATACTCTGTACCTTTATGTGACGGAACACACAGTAAGTATTACTGGTATGTATATACTGGTATACCATATAGTGCTCTCTGGGAATGCCAGCGCTGCCAGTGACGCAGTCATGTGAAATAAAACTGTTTAGAGAGAAGTAAAAATAGGCCTGGTATTTTATGTTTATGAGAGGAGAAAATATCCTGTAGATAGAGGAGAAACACGGAGAAAGATGAATGGCGAAGCTGTATCGTGTAACATGGCGCATGGGATTATCATGTATCTGATATAAAGCGCCATCTCCTGTGACCCCCAATACTGGGATATAACAGTATATGGAAGTATAAAGGAATAAGACTGGTAATGTTATCTATCTATCTATCTATCTATCTATCTATCTATCTATCTATCTATCTATCTATCTATCTATCTATCTATCTATCTCCTCTATCTATCTATCTATCTATCTTCTATCTATCTATCTATCTATCTATCTCCTATCTATCTATCTATCTCCTATCTATCTATCTATCTATCTATCTATCTATCTCATCTATCTATCTATCTATCTATCTCCTATCTATCTATCTATCTATCTATCTATCTATCTATCTATCTATCTATCTCCTATCTATCTATCTATCTATCTATCTATCTCCTATCTACCTATCTCCTATCTATCTATCTATCTCCTATCTACCTATCTCCTATCTATCTATCTATCATCTACTAATCTCTTATCTATCTATCTATCTATCTATCTATCTATCTCCTATCTATCTATCTATCTCCTATCTATCTATCTATCTATCTATCTATCTATCTATCTATCATCTACTAATCTCTTATCTATCTATCTATCTATCTATCTATCTATCTCATCTATCTATCTATCTATCTATCTATCTATCTATCTATCTATCTATCTATCTCCTATCTATCTATCTATCTATCTATCTATCTATCTATCTATCTATCTATCTATCTATCTATCTCCTATCTATCTATCTATCTATCTATCTATCTATCTATCTATCTATCTAAATTCAGGAAAGTAGTAGCAGCACTTCAGATGAGGTAAAGTTCACAGATGGAATGAATTAAGCACTTTGTATTCACCTATCACAGAGATTCCCTTTGCTATAAATTGCACAATTGTATTTCACTGAGCACGCTTGAAAATGGCGGCGAGTAGCCGTTGAAACGTT